>NC_133361.1:83083466-83129432 GCF_049309525.1 Garra rufa
GTCAGTCACCTCTTTTAACCCCACCCCCCGACTCCTGAATGTCACTCACTCATGCGGGCATACACTGACTGCGGTCTCATGAGGAAACGCAGCTTTTTGATATAAAGTTTTCTTGTTCCCGAATACAAATATTTTTTTAAGTATTTGTTCGAAATAAGTATTCGTAAAAAACACGCTATTTGTGCCTTTCCGAATACCGTATTCGGGTTCGGCTCCACCCCTAATATATATATAAATATATATATATATATATATATATATATATATATATATATATATATATATATATATATATATATATATATTTTTTTTTTTTTTTTTATCAAAAAGCATAGTTATTCTGTACAGTAAATCATATAGTACGTAGATTAAACATTTCTTGCGGACAATTGAGTATACCCTAGTGGTCCAAAAGACATTGTCAAGAGTATAAAGATAAAAGAAGTCAATTAATGAGTATTTTTGGGCTGCACTGTGCTTCTTAAATAGTGTTTAAATGTGTTATTGAATGATTCTTGTTCTCTCTCTCTCACTATGTATATATACACACACATTTAGTTTTTGTTATATAAACCCATTTTTGCCTTTGACCTGAATACTAATGGACAGATGTAAGCATTTAAGTCTGTGTATCATAAAGTAACAGATGCTAATTCACACATTTTTATTTTTAATTTTAACATTGTGTTTCTTAATTAATGGCTATAAAAGTAGTAAAGAACTGTATGAAAAGCATTTGGAAAGCATAGACACAAATAAATGTAAATATTTGCCAATCAATAGCCTACCTTCTGTTGACACCAATGAAATGAGCATTAAGTGGCAATTTACGGAAGATCTGAAGACATCAACATAAGAAATGAGGTGAGAACAGGAGCTATTGACATGAAATAAAAGAGTCTTTTCAGTAGCTGTTAATACTGATGAACCTCATTCACAACAACAATTAGAGTCAAAGGATCATCTCAATTTATTCTAAGTGTTTGCTGTTAGAAAGAGATTATTTGACCTGGATATATGCTAAAAGAGTTCTACTTAAAGATAATACAATTATTAATCTCAATATGACAAATAAAACGAAAACAAACATTCTTATTCATTACTACCACAGCTAAATAACTAAAGCAGGATGTTCATATTAATCTAAATATAGCTTTATTTTCTAATAATTTTATTCATTGCAATAAGTTTTGTGTGCAGAAACCAACAATACACCAAACTATTCAACTACATTAACATACACATATATATAATAATGATTCACGTGACTCATTATAAGCTCAGTTTGACCTGTTTTACCATATAATATAACTAACAAAATTGGCCCTAAAGATGTCAAAAGAGTAGAAATAAAAGCTCAAAACGATTCCCATCAATTCTCTTCACAGATCTCAAACTTTTTTCCTCAGGTGTTTGTTGCTGCTGCACTTAATGTTTACTTCATTAGAAAGACGCTAGAAACGACACACAAATCACACTGTGCCAAATAAAATCAATACAGAAATAAGCCTGTAAAAAGTAGCGTAAACAAAAACAAATAAAGTGTGTTTGATCCCTGTGTAAATTAGTGCTGGGTATTGTGACCAATTCGGCGATTCGATTCAATTCTTATTTTTATGGTTTCGATTCGATTCGATTCGATATCGATTAGCTATCAATATTTCATTTAAAATGTTAGTTTTGCAGACATGGGATCCATATTTTGATATAAATGCTGGTAACTGAAACTCTCCTACTTAAGTTTATTACTGAAATACACATCTACATTAATAATAGGGTGCACACTGTTGTTTATTTTAAACAACTTTTATTTTAAATGAACTGTAACAAGAAGTCATAAATATGTGCATCCATTGTACACCATGTAAACAAACTGCAAAATACACATTACTGTAAAAAAAAAAAAAAAGACTCTAAATGTGCAACAGTGAAATCTATTAAGAACTTGTTTAAAACATGTTTAAGAAATAAATTTTTTTCTAAATTCAAAACGTTCAAAACAGGTCATATATATATATATATACACAGACACACACACACACACACACACACACACACACACACATACATAGAGAGAGAGCAGATAATTAATAATGTTATATATGTGTGTGGGTACAACATGTGTTATACTTATATTGATATTGATTGTACTGATATATAGTACAATTTCCCACTTTTACTTTTAGAAAAAAAATCGCCTGGTGTACTTTTATGTCCTTTTTTATTATGTAAAGTGTCAAAATATTATGTGGTGCGACTGTCTAACCATAGCCATAATTGCTTTTTCTGGAAATTTCTTTTAATTAACTACATTTTCTAAAAAAAAAAAAAAAAAAAGAAGAAGATTACATTATTACATCACATTGTTTGGGCAATTCCATAAGTTTCTTTGTATTTCTGGATTGTTAAAAATCCTTTTACATCACTGACCATATATGTGTAAATACATACTATTGAAGATAAACAATACTTTTGTTATTCATTTTTTAGATTTCGAATAACACTAGAAAACTATTATAAAGTTTAAATGTTTTATTTAGCAATTGCACTCTGTAGTGAAAATTCTGAAAATATTTACAAGGCCCAGTGTTGTACACAATTATGCAATGTAAATCAAATATACACATCTTGTCCATCTTTCACAGGTCCAAAAATTTCACATCTAGCGGTACAATACAAATGCCATTTGGATGTCTATCTCAGGCATTAAATAAAAAAAAAACACTGTCAATCAACTCTGATTATCCTATGAAAACACAAATTTACCTTGCCTGAAATTAAATCATTAACCACACATTCCAAAGAAATAGTTTTAAGCATTATGCCAACAACAAATGAATACAATCTAGTGTCTAAATATACACAATAGCACGGTTCTAGAACTTTAGTTCTGTCTCTGTGACGTTTTCCACTACATATGAACCATAGTTGCCTTTGCTAAAATATCTGCCTGCTATTTTAAACAAAAACATTGATGTCATTTTATATCACACTAACATTTCTTTTTTAACAATAACCATGATTTCACAATTATTGCAGCTAAGTAAAATCACAAGAGTTTTAAATAGTTACATATTATGTCCATTAAAGTTTTAATGCTGAAGAAACAATGCTTGTAAAAGAAATAAAATAAAATGTGACCTAGGGGAATTAGCAACACTAAAATGCCAGATTAGGAGAAAATGGCTAAATCAAACAAAGGAATGATAATAAAAGAATCATGAGGATTACGTCTCACACTCCTTGGATGTGTGAAAGGTTTGCTTAGGGACCTTGTAAGAAATGCAAACGGGCCATTTTGCAGCTGCAGACCTTAGACAAGAAGGTGAATGGGGGATGCAAATTCATCTGTATGAGGACTAAAGCCTTTGGCTTCAAAATCTGATCACTGTGAGGAGTACAAAATGTGCATTCAGTTGTTATTGATAGTTCCCGCTGGAAGTTGTTACAAGCTGTTGATGGTTTAAAGTGGGTTTTAAGTAAAAACAGTAATAATATCATAGATTGTGATGTGTAACTTGTTGGAAATTAGCAGAGTGACATTAAAAGAAACATATGAATGGTATATATAAATATATTAGACTCTTAAAAACATCATCCTCTGAAACAACCAGACATGTTTCAGCTTCACTGCATTTCTACAACCATTTACCACCAATGTATTACAGTTTTTGTAGAGGTTATTTATTTGTACATTACTAACAAGAATCTATAAAAACAAGGAAGTCAATGGAAGAGCTCTGTTTAATTTTCTTTTTACAAAAAGCACAGCAGTCTTCAGATTTGTTTAGATGTAATCTATATGACATTATGAAATACTTGTCTGCAATTGTTAAAGGTCTGTTTACCTTTAAAGGCTGTGTTTATCTGTATTAAACTGCATAGACAAATGTAATTATACTCACAAATGTAAGTTTGTCATACTAAGTGAGGAAAATGAATTTTCCTGGTCCAAGAACTGTTACTATTACAAGCATTCTTTTAAATAATTTTCCTTTTTTTCAACCAAACATTGACTACCATAGTAGGAAAATGACAATGGTAGTCAAAAGTGCCCCAGAACATTTCTACATTCTTCAAAATAACTTTTTTTTGTGTGTTCACTGAACAAGTAAATGTATAGACTCAAAGGTGAGTAAGTGATGACAGAATTTTCACATTTACAGCTGAAACTCAACATTAGTCCCACCCATTAGTCTTATTTCAACGCCTGTTTCATTTCAGTTACAGAAAAAAAATTGCATTACTATACCAAAATAAATGCAGGACAAGAAATTATGTATCACTACGGAGATCCTGACTGCCCACGGAGACATGTATGTACAACGTCTTCTAATATTATAATTTTCATCAAATTGCCAGTAATCTCTTATCCTCTGCAATACTGCTGTGCAAATTGTATTTATTTTTTTAAATATAAAATAGCGAGGAACTAACACAATACAATTGTTACAGTATTTGTTCATTTTTGTTAATGTTATAAAAAAAATTGTATGTTAATTTATAATCCATAAGTATGATAACAAATTATTATTTACTTACTAAGACAAATACATGCTGTTGAAGTAGTTAATTGTTAGTCTGTTAACTAATTACTGTAACCATGATAAATGCATTGACACTCTAAATATCAATGCTTTTAATAGATTGTTTCCCAGAAAACCTCCTCATGCGGAGAGAAACGTGCAAATAAGGTAAATATATATAGAGATGTCTGTTTCATTAATTGATTTGTCTAAGGAATACACTGTTTGGTCATTTTACCGTTAAATATGATATTATATTATTTTCCCATTATGCTTTTATGCATTTTACAGGAATCACGATGGATGGGATCATTTGAAAACCTGGACTCAAAGCCTGGCGTGATGCAAATTGATGACCTTTTCATCAACACAGACATGAAGATTGCAAATGGATGCAATGCTGCAGAGATATTCACAGGACTCTTTTGCAAAAAAAAAAGTTGCAGTGAAATGAGTGGCAAAACATGTTGCCAAAACTGAAATAGAAATGGCTAATTTCCTTTGTTCAAATATTTTACAAGCAAAACATCTTTTACAACCTATTAAAGTGTTGGAAGACTCTTACTTTGCTTATTTTGTCTCCCCTCTTTGTGAATACAGTTTGATGGAACTGATTGAAAACAAGGATTTTCCTGAAAGAAAATGCTTGACAGACAGCCGAAGACTAGAGATCTGCCAGCAATTGCTAAAAGGACTTCAGGAACTGCATTCATGTGGAATTTTGCACAGAGATCTGAAGCCTGAAAACATTTTATTTGGTAAGAGCAGTCTGTGGCATAGCGTGGCATTTTATCCTATAATATAGATTATAAGCAGATATTTGCATTTACAGTTTTTTTCAATTGTTTACACACAATTTTGAAAACCGGGTTCTTTTTTTCAAAATATAATCACAATTATCCAAACACCACACTCAATTTGCCAAATTCCTAGATTGTTTGCAAAATGACACACTTCAGTCAAAACATACACATTTCAGTCAAAACATATACACATATTTGTGAAAATGCTATTAGTTTTCATTTAACCAACACAGTCCTCAATGATCAGACACTATTGCAGACAGTTTCACACTGCTGTGATAAATAAAAAACACATTTGTAAAAATAACTAATTTTAGAAAATAGCATTTGCTAGATTTCTGGGCAGACATTGTTATGTAAGGGATCATTTCGGTGACAAAACAAAATAGTGACAAACAACATTCTTCATGATTAGTTTGAGATATAGGGATAATGAACACAAATAGGCCTACTATAAACTTACCAAGCACTGCACAACACTGATGCTGCAGACTGAATATTTCAAGTATTTATTTCAATTCAAGAAGTACAGTATTTCTTACCCTAATCAGTTACAGTAATCAACCAACAATGAAATCAATGAAACAAATAAAATCTGTAGACAAATAAAAATTACTGCATGAAGTACATACAGTTTGACTCTGAAAAAAAAAAAGCAACACAACTACTGTAACTATTCCTCCCCTGCTGAAAAAAACAGCATATGCTGGTTAGGTATGTTTTGGTGCTGGGATGCTGGTTTTAGCTGGTTAATGCTGGTCCTTTGCTGGTTTATGCTTGTCCTTGACCAGAAACATGACCAGCACAAACCAGCAAAGGACCAGCATAAACCAGCAAATGACCAGCATAAACCAGCTAAGGACCAGCATAAACCAGCAAATGACCAGCATAAACCAGCAAATGACCAGCACAAACCAGCAAAGGACCAGCATAAACCAGCAAATGACCAGCATAAACCAGCTAAGGACCAGCATAAACCAGCAAATGACCAGCATAAACCAGCTAAGGACCAGCATAAACCAGCAAATGACCAGCATAAACCAGCTAAGGACCAGCATAAACCAGCAAAGGACCAGCATAAACCAGCAAAGAACCAGCTAAAACCAGCATCCCAGCACCAAAACATACCTAACCAGCATATGCTGTTTTTTTTTTCAGCAGGTTCATCTCTCCGTCTGGCTGGATCAGGCCATAAGATTTCATCCACATAATTTTTGATGAATACAGGTGAACTCACCTGCTGCCTTTTATAGCACTCCTGAGTGCTGCGTTTTCAAATTAGCACATGTGTGCTTCCACACCTTGTGGATGTGTTTATCCAATTTGTTCATTAGTGTGGTCATTGGCAATCCGGGGCTTTGAAATGACAAGGAAGTAACCTCACAATCCTTATCTGTGTCTAAGGTGTCGAAATGTGTGTAGAGTTTTACAAATCACTGTGTGTAATGTTTTGCAAAAAGAGTGAAGCAGACATTGTGTGTAATGTTGTGCAAATCTGTGGCGGTGTTTTGCTCCTTGGAGTAGAATTTTGCAAATTGTGTGGAAATGTTTATTTTAGAGTGTAAACAATCGTAAAAAAACTGTAAAATACGTGAGCATATGAGGATGTGGGTTTTTATGAACATTTGTACTTTTCTACAGATATCTCCAATAAACTATACATCGCAGACTTTGGAGCAAGCAGGAAACTGGATCTGGCCCAAGCCACATTGCACTCTCAAATGGCTGGATCATTTTCTTGGTCAAGTTATGAAGATGTTGGAGGCATGCAATACAAGTACAAGAAAGAATCTGATATCCAGGTAAGTTAGGTTTTAAAAAAAGTTAAAACCTATTAACCTGGATGAGGATGATATCCCATTAAAGTGTTCTTTATTTAAACTAGTTCAAAGTTTAAACCAGTGTGCAATTGTGCAGTGAAAAGGCAAAATGAAATTTGTAACAAAACAATAGACCTAATGGATAAATAGCATTTAAGAGTCTTATTTAAAGGAGTTGTGTGTAATTTTTAGGAGGATCCATTGACAGAAATGCTATATAATATACAAAACTATGTCTTCAGAGGTGTTTAAAGACGTAGGTAATAATTTGTTATTTTCCTTAGAATAAGCTGTTTATATCTCCACACCACAGACACACATGGAATTCACAATGTTCCACCACCATGTTTTGTGTAGATAACTGAGAGATTGGTTGTAATTCTTAGTCACCGCTGGAAATCCCACACAGATCCTTTAAGTAAAATAATTTTATTAAATTAAATTTTATATTATTATTGGCAATTGGCAACCTCATGAACTATATTTGTTTGATTTGGGAAATTTGGATCCTTTGGTTTGGGTGAGAATTCAGCCTGGGACCACTGTGATTTCTCAAAAGAAAATATATAATTTAGCCAAAAAATTCACACACTATGTTCAACTGTCCTTCATGTCGACATTTAAAGCAAGTGTTATATGACCACAACAGGAAT
Source organism: Garra rufa (assembly GCF_049309525.1). NCBI lineage: Eukaryota > Metazoa > Chordata > Actinopteri > Cypriniformes > Cyprinidae > Garra > Garra rufa. Next base: position 83,091,269 of record NC_133361.1, read on the forward strand.
TCACTGAATTATGTTTTATTCATTCTGTACATTTTAGTTAGGTGGTCATTACTGGACAATGTTTGAAATGAGCTTTCTGTATTGTAGGTAGCAGGATGCTTGGTGCATTACATCCTGACAGATGGGCAACACCCATTTCAGACATGTTTACCCTACTCCAAGGATCCAGTTGGGCTTTCCCAAAATGTCAGAATGGATAACTTCACTCTTCAATGTGAAGAAATATGGTCAAGACAAACACAAGTTATACGTAGAATGCTGTCTAAATCGATTCAAGAACGTCCCTCCATTGAGGAATGCCTGGAGTCTATTACATGTATGTGCCAAAACTTTCTTTTCTCTTCACATCGTTGATAAAAGGTATTGTATGTTGTATAAGAATATAAGTATTTAAAGTATTCGATGCCATATACAGGTTTTACACACCAGTCTGGAACCAAAGACAACGGCAGCAAAAACAATGAGATTGAAGTAAGTACTTGGATATTTATTTAGGGAATTTAATTATAGTTTTATGAGCATTTGAAGTCTTAAACAGACTGGTATGAGATAAACAGCAGGCTTCTAGAGTGGTGTAAAAAATCTGATATTTGTTACATGGATTAACACACTGTTATTGTTTTACAGGTCAGATCCCATACATCTAATCCCCAACAATCAGAGGAAATAGACATCCTGGGGAGAACTGACAAAGAGAAGCCAGAGGGTGTTTGCAGTGACAACATGGATTCATCTTCTAATTTTGAAGAGGAATTATCGCAGTGTGAAATGGTAATAAGAGGTGTAATTATATGTATGGGAGATGAGTACTGCATAAACTATTATTATATTAGAAACAGTTTAATTTATAAAGTTGTTATTGTTCGCATTCCCATTTAAGTTGTGTTTCTGTAATGCAGAACAACACTGAACACCAGTTTACACTGGAAATGTCAGAAGAAAAAATGTCAGAAGAAGAAGTGTCAGAAGAAGAAATGCCGGAAGAAGAAATTTCAGAAGAAGTGCCAGAAGAAGAAATGCCAGAAGAAGACATTTCAGAAGAAGTGTCAGAAGAAGTGCCAGAAGAAGACATTTCAGAAGAAGTGCCAGAAGAAGACATTTCAGAAGAAGTGTCAGAAGAAGAAATTTCAGAAGAAGTGTCAAAAGAAGAAATGTCAGAAGAAGTGTCAGAAGAAGAAATTTCAGAAGAAGTGTCAGAAGAAGAAATTTCAGAAGAAGTGCCAGAAGAAGAAATTTCAGAAGAAGTGTCAAAAGAAAAAATGTCAGAAGAAGTGTCAGAAGAAGACATTTCAGATGAAGAAGTGTCAGAAGAAGACATTTCAGATGAAGAAGTGTCAGAAGAAGACATTTCAGAAGAAGAAGTGTCAAAAGAAGAAATGTCAGAAGAAGAAGTGTCAGAAGAAGACATTTCAGAAGAAGTGTCAGAAGAAGACATTTCAGAAGAAGAAGTGTCAAAAGAAGAAATGTATAAAGCTCAAGCTAAAGGACAAGTAGCAGAAGTTATCCAAGGAAAATCACTTCGGAGGAAAATGGATGAAGATGCTGGCTGTAGCTCTCACCAACAAAATATCACAGTGAAAACATCCTCAAACACTGCACATCAACGTATCTATGACAAAAAGAATTACTGTCTTTACTGTGAGAAGGCCTATGTAAAAATTGCAAGACATCTTACACAGAGACATTCTGGAAAAGTTGAAGTTGCAAAGGCACTGGCACAAAGGAAAGGCTCAGCGATGCGAAATCTTTTGTTAACCAAGATCAGAAACATGGGAAACTACCACCATAACATTTCAGTCCTTTCCACTGGGAAAGGGGTAATTGTACCAAAAAGGCAAGCAACTTTTCATTCAACATCACATGATTATCTGCCGTGCAAGTTTTGCTATGCTATGTATGTCAAAACAGACCTTTGGAGACATCACAAACGTTGCAAGTTACAAGTTAAAGACTGTATGCCAGTAAATCGAAAAGTTCAAGCAAGTTGTTCCCTGTTGTTACCCATGGACTGTACAGTTTCCAGTGGAATAAAAAAAATGATTGAAGACATGACATATGATGCTGTAACTCAAGTGGTGAAATCTGACCAACTGATTCTCTCACTTGGTGAAAGGATGTTCCTCAGAAATGGAGAAGTTCCATGGTACCGGGCAGACATTAGAAATAAGATGAGAGAACTTGCCAGACTTCTTATGACGGCAAGAAAATTTGACAAAGGCATTGTTACTTTAAAGGACTTGATAAATCCAGGAAAGTTTAACACAGTACTGGAGGCAGTAAAAATCATGACTGGATTTGATAGGTCGACGAACCGTTTCTCTGTTCCATCAACAGCCCTAAAACTGCGACACTCCCTTGTGAAAGTGTCACATATTTTGCAGGGAGAAGCTTTACGTCAAGAGGACGATGCCTTAAAGAGCCGAGCTGAGCACTTCAGTAAATTAATTGAACTGGAATGGACAATCCATGTTTCATCAAATGCATTGAAAACATTATATCAGAAAAAGTGGAACAGCCCACAAATGCTGCCTTTAGCAGAAGACATTAAAAAGCTCCAGGATCACCTAAAGTGTCTTGAGGAGACAAACGAAGCTCTCACTGACCACCCATCACAAAGATCATGGAGTGATCTCTCGCAGGTGACTTTAACACAGCTGATATTATTCAATCGTCGACGTGAAGGTGAGGTTTCCAGGATGGAAATCCAAACCTACCTGCAGAGAAACAACTACCAGATGCAGGATGAAATTTTGGAGAGCCTGTCAGCATTTGAGAAAAAACTATGTGAGAACCTAACCAGAGTAGAGGTACGGGGAAAAAGAGGACGTAAAGTGCCAATACTATTGCCAGCAAATGTGAAGGAATCTGTGGACCTTTTAATTAAAACTAGGGAACATGTTGGGATTTCCTCTAGCAATCCCTACATATTTGCCCGTCCATTTTATGGATCACAGGAAAGCATCCGTGGTTGTGACTGCCTAAAACGCTACGCAGAAAGCTGCGGGGCTAAAAATCCTGAAAACATTACATCCACAAAGTTGCGAAAACATGTAGCCACAGTTTCTCAGCTACTAAATTTACAAACCCATGACCTAGACCAACTAGCAACTTTCATGGGACATGACATTGAGGTCCATAGAGAATTTTACAGACTGCCAGAAGAAACTTTGCAAATGGCAAAAGTTGGCAGAATTCTTTTTGCGCTGCAAAGTGGAATAGGCCAATTTAAAGGAAAATCCCTAGAGGACATAACACCAAACATCAACTGTAAGTCAATTATTTGTATGTACCTGTCTTTTTAAACAATTCAAAGTGTCAATGATTTGTAAAAATCTACTTTCAGTTTTAAAAATGTGTTTGATTGTTTTGTTACAGTTGAAGAGGGCACCAGTGATTCCGAATCAGAGGATGCTTAATCTAATAAAAGGATGGCAAAGGATAATTATCTCGAAAAAGGGACTGCCACTTCAAGAAAGACTGTATCAGGGGAAGCATCTGCATGCTTGAGGAAACCACCACTGCCACTAAATCAAAAGGGTATATTATTCAACTAATAATAATGAATACCATCCACATTTATCATGTAATTACTGTCCTTTTTACTTTTGTAAAATGTAAATTATTTAATTATTATTAATAATTTGTCCACTTAATCTTATTTATTTTGATAGGAAAATCCAGAAAAGCCTGGACAGAAGTGGAGAGTAAAATGATTGAACACCACTTCAAAACTTTCCTAAAGAAGATGAAAGTCCCTGGAAAAAATGACTGTGAAAGATTCCTAAATGAAAACCAATCTCTAAAGAATAACGAAAGAGACTGGATAGCAGTGAAGTACTTTGTGCACAACAGAATAATTACCATGAAGAGAAATTTGTGTCAAAAGTATACTACCTAGAAATATTGGGAGCTTACGCTATGGGTTGTCAATGTAAAATGTCACAATACTGGGAGCTTACGCTATGGGGTATCAGTGTTGTGACATGAAAACATGTCATTGCATTGGTAGTTCATATAAATGGAGCGTCAGTGTGTCATTGCATTGGTAGTTCATATAAATGGAGGGTCAGCATTGGTAGTTCACATAAATGGAGCATCAGTGTAAATTTCATTTAAACAAATCTGTATTTTAGAGTATCTTACATTTTTATTTCATGGTATCTTGTCATTTATATTCTGTGTTTTGTCAATTGAAAACATTTTCTTTGATTTATTCGGAGCAAACAACTTATCTGAAAAGTAAAACAGTTTTTATTTATTACTTTATATTTTGTTGTAAGCATTCATCACTGATGGTGGAAAGTCTGCACTACCACGGGGGGCTCTTTTAGCTTATGAGTTTTTTATATTATAAACTGATTGTTTATCATGTGGAAGACCATTTCCGTTGGCAGGAGTGCAGCAAAAGCAAGTGTGAAACCTTCAGTTTAGGAATGTTTGTGGATGTTAAATAAACTTTATTTCATTTAATATACTGTTGTTATGCCTTTTTTTCAATATTTTATTCTGATCGCAAGAATTGTTTTATTAATGCTAACATTAGTATTACACGTTAAAGAGGTCTAAATAAATTTATTATGTTGACTTAAGGGGAGACACTACAGGTGAATAGGGGAAAATTGTTTTACTAGCAGATATCATCATGAAACTTTCCCAGTTGATTACCTACATTAAGATGAGAAAAAAATGTATTACAAAGTTTCTGTAATTTTATGTTTAAATATGCAAATTATGCGCTAATTTGTCTATATTTAAAAAAACGAAATCTCAGAATTGGATAAAGCCAGGTTCAAAATTATTTTTTCATTGTGTTCACATATTAGATGCGAAAAAATTACAGAGGGATTTATGGATATCTACTTTTGTTATCCTGTAAATCAGAATATACTGTCAATAGCCTTAAAAAATTTATTTTCGCCATGTTTTTTGGAATAAAATGTTATAGAAATCAGGCTAGGAATAATATATTTACAAATTCCCCTGTAATTGTCTCCATAATATAACTAGGTACAAGACTGAAAAGTTTGGTGTATATAGGTGCTACTGAAGTGGAGATTTCGGACTTGGAGTATGAGAGAAAAGTCATTTTGAGAAAATGGGCTTTAAAGATTTATATTGTAAAAATTCCACACATTTTTATACGAAAACATTGCTAACAAGCAAAACAACTGGCCAAGTAATTGTTTATAACAATGTAAACCAGGAACAATGACTATTGAATAAAACAACATTGCCAAACAAGATCTTCAACTAACCACAGGGAACCACAAATACAGACACAAACTTATCAACAGAACTGCAACTCTAGTCATCTATGTCCATAGGAACACAAAGTTCACATAAAGGGTTGAAAGCCTAGCTCACCGTGCCTGCACCATATGTAGGCCCCTTACCCCTCTCTTGCTGATGCCTTTTCAGCTGTGCTCAGAGTCTTTCTGCAACGTTTTACACTCTCAGACTGGATGGATTCAGCTTTTGTGATCCTCAGCATATCGGTTTCCCTGATGGTGGTGACGGTAATGACAGTGCTTTCCAGCCAAAACTTATCCATAATGGCAAGCATGGCAGAGGCCCCCTCATTAAAAGCTGAAATGGCCATACTTGCAGCTGCCTCAACTCTACTCTTACCTACAAACACTGTTTTTGGACACCGGGCCCAAATGACGGAGTTGAGGCACTCATTCGCATTTTGACATGCGGTGGTATACAGGTATCAGCTTCTGGCCCACCTCCCGAGACAAAAAGTTTCCTGCATGGAGCCTGTGGCTCTCTGGAGTTTCTCCAATTTCCTCCGCCCTCCTATACCAACACCAGGACAGGTTGCACCTGGTGTGCAAGGGGACTTCGTCACAGGACATGCTATGGAGGAGACCAGCCCAGATCTCATTTTTCATTTTCTCTATGGAACCCTGTTTATTTAAAATTGCCCCCCTGTAATAATTGTGTAATGTTTTACATTTTTTGGCCGTTAATTTTCTCAGACCCTTCCCCCCCAATTTGCGTTCAGCACTTAATTTTCGTAGTGCTGTGCCCATACGCTTATGGGCATGGTTGATGCATTCTAATTTTACTACCTCATGCCCAGGGTATGGGTTGAGGGATACCACCTCCCTGAATGCAGCACTGTCCCCATCTGACAGCATCTGAATGTATCTCAGCTGGTGGCGACTCACAGACTTGGCCCACATCCTTTTCGCTGCCTCCTGCTCCATAGCCTTGCTTGAGCCCCTAAAATTTTGTGCACAGTCATGCGTTTCTCTCCAGCTGTCAATTTCCTCATCTGTAATCTTTCCCTTATGCCTGGCAGCTTCTTTAAGGGCACAAGCATGGCAATAGGAGGATAGAACCTCAAAGTCGATCACCAGTCTCGTAAAAATATCGATGCCCACCCCGATCCCATAGTGTGATGTGAACCCTCTTTTCTGCCAAGTGCCATCAAAAGACACACTGATATTTATCACCGCATCTGCATCCTCTCTCAGCATCTCTGCCACATCTGCATCAGTATCTGCATAGGCCTGCCTGACCTGCTCCCTGGTCCTGTGAAGTGACTCAACACCTCTCTCAATTTCTGCCGCTAAAATGAAATGTGTATTGTATCAATAACTGTTCATTTTTGTTTTTATAGATACAGCACACAGAAATCTGTACTGTAAAAGTAAAACTGACCACCGCAACACAACATAATGACACGCTCCTGCAGTACTTGTCATCTTTACACAGACAGCACTCAAGCTGTCACAAGCGCGGTCTCTGTGGCTCCCTCTGTCCCGCGTCAGCTTGAACCCTCACCTGAGTATTGACTACGTTACCCATAATCCCGTACCTGGGAACGCTCACTTCCGGTTCGGGGTACCCGGTTCACTTCCTCTATGGCGGCCATAATAGCGTGCCACGCCAGCTCTTTCATTGCGAAGTTTTGTCGGTTATGTACCCAATCCTGAGCGTTTTTCATCGGACTGTCTTACTGCTGCCAACCGGACTGTATCTACTGTGTGTGAACCTCTTCTGCCTGCCCTTTATCGACCCACGCTCTCTCTACGGACTATTGCTATTGATCTCAGCCTGCCTCGACCCCTTTGCATGGACTTTGACTTATCTTCTGGATTTACCTTCACCACACCAGTCTGCCGTTGTTGACCTAAGCCTGTTTGATTTGTCTGTTTATAATAAACTGTTGCACATGGATCCAATGTCTCTCGATTCCTCTGCTGCCGCGTCACACGAGCAATAAACTGCTACAGAACCCTTGATTCTGTGGATCTATATTAATTTTTAGCCCTGACATACCACAATTCGGACAAGTTAAATCACCAATCAGCTCATTCAGTCGCGCAACATGAACAAGCAGCCACTGTTGTGTAGAGTGCACTTTATTTATAGATTGGCTTATATCTAAACCACCCTGGTTTCCCATCGACAGCTTACGTTCAGATGCGCTTCCTGAGGGCATTTCACTAGGTAGTCCATCACTAATTTTTCTTTTCCCCCTTGCAAGTGACAACTGCTGTACTCTTTTCGAGGATTGACGCGAAGTCATTTTCATTCATTCACTCAAAAGATCCCGCGGAAAGCTAAACCAAACAAGGAAGCGTCAAAGCATACCATGTGACGATTCTGAACGAATCACGTTGTCAGAAATTATCTTCAGCCAATGAGATTGCGCATTTAGAGTTAAATCCCCTCTTGTACTTTCACGATTGGTTGCTGATAAAAAGGAAATGACCATATTTGGATTCGACAGCATTGTACAGAAGAGAGAGAGCTTTCCAGCAGTTTACGTGATGACTGGGTACAGGCAGAGATCGCGGAGCAGCATGTTGATTTAGAACGCCAACTTTTGTTGAATTTATGAGAAATCTACAGACGCAAACAGACAAAGTGCAGTAAAATAAAGAACTAAATGTGTATTTCGGACTTTTTTTCACCACAAGTCTAAAAGAAGACATGTTATTGAAGACAAATATCCAAAAATCTCAAAATTGACCAATAAAAAAACCGATGTTTTTGCCTGCCGTGTCTCGCCTTAAAAGTGAATTGAATGTCAGTTTGGTAAGTGGTTAAGGGCTGGGCTGAGTGCTGAGGCCAAGGCCATATAGGCTGCTCCGCCATGGCTTTCCAAGTTTCATGATCCACCATGTCTTCCTAAACGGTTTGCTCCGCCAAGGCTTCCCGAGCTTTTGTAATTCAACAATGGCTCCCCGAACTGTCTGTACAGCTCCCTGATGCACCATGGCTCCCCGGTCCACCATGGCCCCCCAAGCAGCACCCTGATCCACCATGGCCCCCCAAGCAGCACCCTGATCCACCCTGGCCCCCCAAGCCACACCCTGATCCACCATGGCCCCACAGGCAGCACCCTGATCCACCATGGCCCCCCAAGCAGCACCCTGATCCACCATGGCCCCCCGGGCAGCACCTGGATCTGTCAAGGCCCCTTGAGTACGCTGATCTGTCACGGCTCCCCCAAGCTCTCTGATCCACCATGGCCCCTAGAGTACCCTGATTTGTCTTGGCTCCCAAAGCTCACTGATCTGCCATGGCTCTTTGAGGTCCTTGATTTACCCTAGAGACCTTCTATGTCTCCCTCAGTTAGCAGCTTCCAGGGGGCCAATCCCCCTCCCCAGTTGATTATGTTACTGCGTGAGATGTACCCTCTGGGAAAGGGGAGTTATATCAAGTTTACAGACTGATTTTGCCTTATTTTTCACCTTTCTTTGTTTCTGTTTGTCTTAAATGTCTTTATATTGTATTGGATATATGTTCCCCTGATTACCCTTTGTGGATTTTATTAAAGAACTTTCATTTAATTCTAACCTCTGTGTTGCATATAGTCGTGACACTATGAAGGTAAAAGTGATATAAGGCTATAAGCTGTACAAAAATAAGTGGACCACATCATGAAATCAAGACAAGAGCTGATAGGTTCTTAAAGTACTGAGATTGTAGTGGCTGAAAGTGCAAAGAGTGAAAAGTTTTACACACTGTGTGAACAGTGTATGACCGAACTGTGTAATTTGGCAACAGAAAAAATGCTGTGCAAATGAGAATGAATGAGAAGTGTTTGAAGTATGTACTTAAAGTTATGAGTTGTATAATGTAGCTTGGCTGGGTAGCCAAAAGAAAATAAATAAAATCGGCTGATGAGAAGCTATTTGTGCATAGATGGAGGAGGGGTATGAAAATGTGTTACTGCTGAATACAACTGGTTAATCAATTTTTTAAAAATACTTTCTTTAATGTATAATTAACAAGAAAATGAATGAAGGCCAACTGCTTAGGATTGTTTATTGTAGCAAATGAATTATAAAGGAAATAGTAATAATATTTACTGTACATACAGGCTACTGAAAGTACAACAAAGAATGAACTGTGCAGATTAAAAAACAGACCTGCACAAACCTAGTATAATATTTCAATGCTTCTGATAAAGTCCATAAACGTAAACAGATATTACAACAGTAAATTGAGATCAACTAAACAATTAGCTAAAATACACTTAAAGTCCCCCTGAAATCAAAATTAAAGTTTTTTGGCTTTTAGTATGAATATATTAGCCTTAAGGTTATCTATAAACTAGTGTGCTGCAAAACAAAGACAAAATTCGCGTTTACAAGATATGGGCATTCAAAACTTACAGTCCCGCCCCCTACACAGAGACGCATTAACCCGGAGCAGATCATATGCGCTCATATGTACGGACAGCATGTATTAAATTACACAGCCTCAGCATGATTATGATCACTATTTGGTTTTAGCAAGTTTCATATTGAATCTGTGCGGTAATTTATTAGTCTGTGGCTGTCATAAGCTTACAAATGCGGCTTTACCGAGCTCAATGGATCTTGCCCGAGCAGATATTAATGGAGAGCTATTGGCTATTCAAAATTAGTGGGCGGGGCTGGGCGATATGTTTTTGTTTCAGTTAAAGGTTGTATCAGCGATTTCTAGCCTAAAACATAAAGTGTCAATTTCAGCTGACCTTTCTTCACGATCCGCTCGCTGCCTGCCCCATAAATTGTCTGTGAAAAAACCGCGTCTCTCTGGTCAGCCTAGGGTCCGAGATATGCCAAAAAAACAATCGGCGCTATCAACACACCACACATAACCAAACAGTGTTCCAACCAATCAGCGTCAGGGGTTTGGTGTTGTGGACTTTCCTACTGGTGCTGGGATGTGAGTGAGGCGGAGCGAAAGTCCACAACACCAAACCCCTGACGCTGATTGGTTGGAACACTGTTTGTTTTTGTGTGGAAAGGTTGGTAGTGCCGATTGTTTTTTTGGCATATCTCGGACCCTATGCTGACCAGAGAGACGCGTTTTTTTCACAGACAATTTATGAGGCAGGCAGGGAGCGGATCGTGAAGAAAGGTCAGCTGAAATTGACACTTTATGTTTTAGGCTAGAAATCGCTGATACAACCTTTAAAAGTACGTCACCACATAGAATAACGCTGCGTGTTTCAAGGCACTTCAGTGGACCTTTAAAATCAATGGGAACAAGTCATTTTGTTCAGTTTATGTCAATTAATTTATAATCTTCCAGTTACATTGTTGCTTTTCCCAGCAAGGTCAAAGTTTGTCTAATATTTTGATACAGAGAAATCCACACATGCAATTGAGTGACATACTCGTCATAGTCACACTTTGAAGGAATCTACTGCAATCACTTAATATTTGAAATTACAGTAAAGCAGATGATCAGGTATGGCCACAGTACAAAAAAAGCCTTATGATAAACAAAAAGAGATGAAGGATGCATGAAAGTGATCAAATGTATCCTACATTTAGCTTTGGTGTGAACATCCTTGATTTCACACAGCTTTTTTCTCATTACACTCTTGAACAAGGAACACAGACAAAGTCTGACATTTGCATGATTTTTAACATATCTGTAAGTGTGATGGAAAATGTTTTTATTACTTTGACTACACTTGAATGTCTTTCAAAATGAATGAGCAGATGATTCTAGAAATTGCTCCTTTTTCTAAACTTCTTGCATTGAAGAAAATGGCAGTTCCTTTCCAGAATGAGTTTGCAAATGACGTTTCATGTTGCTCTGACATGTGAAACTCTTCTCACACTGAAGACACTTGTACGGTTTCTCTCCAGTGTGAACTGTCATGTGAACCTTAAGGTTTACTTTATGCGTGAAACTCTTTCCACACTGTTCACAGGTGTAAGGTTTCTCTCCAGTGTGAATGCTCAAGTGAACATCAAGACTTGTTTTATATGAGAAACTCTTTCCACACTGAGGGCAGGTAAAAGGTTTCTCTCCAGTGTGAATTTTCATGTGGTTATCAAGCGTACCTTTCAGTGTAAAACACTTTCCACACTCTGGACATATGAATGGCTTCTTATCGGTATGAATTTTCATGTGAGTCTCAAGAACACCTTTTCGTGAGAAACTCTTCCCACACTGTTAGCAGATGAAAGGCTTGTCTCCAGTGTGAATTCTCATGTGGACAGTAAGGTATTGTTTCTGTGTAAAACTATTCCCACACAGTTTACAGATGAAAGGCTTCTCTCCAGTGTGAGTTCTCACATGAACAGTAAGGTTATTTTTCGTTGTAAAACTCTTTCCACACTGAGGGCATATGAACAGCTTTTTTTCGGTGTGAATTATCATGTGAGTCTCAAGAACTCCTTTTCGTGAGAAACTCTCCCCACAGAGTTTGCAGGAGTAAGGCTTCTCTCCAGTGTGAATTCTCATGTGGACAGTAAGGTTTTGTTTCTGTGTAAAACTCTTCCCACACAGTTTGCAAATGAAAGGCTTCTCTCCAGTGTGAACTCTCATGTGGACAGTAAGGTTTTTTTTCTTTGTAAAACTCTTTCCACACTGAGGGCATATTACCGGCTTCTTTTCAATGTGAATTTTCACGTGACTGTTAAGATGTCCACTTAAGATAAAACTCTTTCCACACTGTTGGCAGCTGTAAGGTCTCTCTCCAGTCTGAATTCTCATGTTAGAATTAAGGTTTGTACTTTGTGTTTTTTGATTTATTTCTGGTGAGGATGTTTTTTTATTCTGTGAGCAACTAATTGATTTTTCTTCAGTTTTGAAATCATGTTTCTCATTTTGATCTTTCTCTTCTGTTTCATTGAGTTCTTGACTCTCCTCTTTCAGTGCCATCAGGTCTGAGGTCAAATAAGAAAAATGTAAGTAAACAGCAGTTTAAAGGCACGAAGCAACAGACATCAAAACACTTAGACTAATGCTGTCAATTAATTAAAAAACTATTTGACAATAAACAATTTCACATTGAATCTTCAAATTAATGTAAGAAAACATAAAGATTGTACATTTAAAAAATGTGGCTTATTGGCATCTTTTTACCAAGTAGCCAATTGTTACCAGTCTCATTGATACAAATACTGCTGCTGATCTGTCTCTATTAAACACATTTCCTTCCAATTTTAATCATTAATTATAGCTATAAATAAAAACAATTATTTGTAACATGTATATTGTTGTGCTTTTATCACAACTACTATATAATGATAAAAAAACACTCCTTTTAAAAAACCCACACATAATCTTCCATGTTCATCTTCACGTTAGAGAATTTAAAAGCAGCATTCAAGTAAGAAATATTTCCTAATTAAACCCACAAAGGTTACGATGAGAGATTTTCGGTTTCTATTTTATTGTTTGGCTCCAGAGTTGGAGAGTAACAAAGTACATGTAACGTCATTTCATATTTAAAATACAAAATGAGTAACTATTACAGAACATGTTACCTGTTTCAGATGCAGAAAAGTTAGTTGATGCATTCATGACGTCTAGACTGGACTATTGTAATGCACTACTATGTGACTGTCCTGCATTTTCAGTTAACAAGCTACAAGCTGGTGTTTCTGAAATATGATTATTTATTGCTTGTTGTATTGAACATTCACTGCTATTTACATTTTAATATCACACTTTTGATGATAGCAGAAAAATCACTTAATAAAACAAATGTCAAGTTAAAAACTGAAGTGTCATTGTTTGCTTCAAGCAAAATAACATTTTTTTTTGTCAGATACCGCTTTCATTGTTTTCTAATCAAAAGTAGATACTGTGTTTAATGTTACACAAAATATGTTTTTTTTCTATAGAGCTGGACATTTTAATAAGGACCAAATGAATGAGTTCAGCTTTGAGAATAAAAACCAACCTGTTTGTTCCTCAGTATCTTCATGTGTGACTCTGAATGTTTCTTCAATCTTCATGTCTTCACTCTCCTCCTTAATAAACGCCATCTTTGTAATAGTGTCACGTGGATCTCTGTTGATTCTCCAGGTGTTTTTCTGTGTGTTTGTACACTGTGTCCTGTTTAAGATGAGAATACATAATAGAAAAATCAATGCAAACTCAATCTCTGGGTGAGTCTCAATCAGCTCCTAGTTCAGTAGTCAGTGCCCTGGAAAGACAGTCAGAGAGTTAATAGACTTATATATAAAAATTATAAAATATATACAAATAACACCAAAGGTTCATATTTCGATTATAATTTTAGGCTATTTATATTTGGTACTAAATTATTTGTTTTTTCATATCTAAAATATTACACTTTCATGAAATCATTCTCGGTTGTGATTCATTCGTTTGTGTTTGTTGTTGTCGTTTGTAGTCCGCATGCCGCTGGATCGAATCACTGAATCATTTCACAAATGATTTGATTCAAATGATTCGGATTCTCAGTTTCTCTCATCACTTCTTATCATCACACAATTGATTCAAGAGAGAGCGAAATGAGACTAAAGGCTGTTACTAAAGGCTAACGTCTTCAGTAACACTGGATAAAAAATTTCAACGTTATATTTAATAAGGATGATTTATTTTACATAGCTTGTAAAAACGCTTTAAAAACGCAACAATGTCCATTGGTTTAAAAACTTTAAAAGCACAAACCTTTCTTCAGGTGAATCACAAACAGACGAGGAGCTCGGCGCATCTTTATGACGTCACATCACCAGAGCAAAATAAAAGTCCCATTGGTGCACTGCTCTCTAGAATCACAAATATATCATAGAAATGTTGTATATAGAATAGAATTTCGTACTCATGTGATGATGCTTTTCTAAAGTTACTAACATTGTAGATCTATTAATAATATTCTTTATTAATGTTCATTTATAAGACTATGCTTTCTGTTTATATACCTTGCCATTAAATTCACATTAAACTAGTCAATGCTGCTGTGTAACGTTTACCAAGGTTGTGTGATGGCAAATTTAAAAGGAAAATAGTCCATTGATTATGACCTTTTCAGTTTCGTTAATTGGCAAAAACATATTCAACTGTTACTCCTCTTTTTTTAACATTTAACATAACATCTTCTTTTGTTAACATTGAAAAGTTTGGCTAATAAAGACACAATAAACAGTTTATTAGAAACTTTAACTAGAAGTACATCCATCAGAAAAAAAATCTAATATGTCATGTTGTATTAGTGTTATGATTTTAGTGAAGTTAGAAGTTTTGAAAACAAAATACCTTTAATACACCTGCAGGAAAATGAAGATCAGGGGTCCGTTCTTCGTACCTCGCTAACTAAGTTAGCTGGATTTGATTGTTGACGATTTGGCATGATCTTGGATCGCTCGGTTCTTCGAAGCTCATCCTGGACTTGCTGTCATAGCAACAGGTGCGCAAGCTTAAACCTGCTCTGGAGCAGGTTTATTTCATGTAAACAGGATTTAGGCTGCGCTCCTGGCGGGTTATGATTGGTTGAAATGGCGAAGTCACATCTGATTGGTTAAAGAGCACGACTGACGCGGACTGACTCACGTGGGAAAAGAAAAGTGTCTTGCAAGAAATTGCATATAAATATATGTGAATATATACTACCGTTCAAAAGTTTGGGGTCAGTAAATGGTTTTTTTTTTTTTTTTTTTTTAGAAATTAATAATTTTATTCACCAAGGATGTATTAAGTTAATAATTAAAAATGTATTAAAAGTTAATAATAAATAATTTACATTGTTTTATATATATCACAGGTTCCAAAAAAAATTTGGCAGCACAACTGTTGATATTATCCAACATTGATAATTCTAATAATAAATCAGCATATTAGAATGATTTCTGAAGGATCATGTGACACTTAAGACTGGAGTAATAGCTGATAAAAATTCAGCTTATCATCACAGGAATTAATTCTATTTTAAAGTATGTTAAAATAATAATAATAATAATAATAATAAAACATTTTATATTGTAAAAACATTTTGCAATATTACTGTTTTTTTTTTGTATTTTTAATCAAATAAATGCAGCCTTGATGAGTATAAAAGACTTCTTTAAAGACTATTACAAGCCTTACTGACCCCAAACTTTTGAACGGTAGTGTATAAAAAAATAAAAATATAAATAAAATAACATATCAAGGAAAAAACATGTAACCGGGGCAGCATTAACGCATTTAATGTGTTCACTACTTTTTGCCAGCCCTCTCTCCTTGCTTTTCCAGCCTTTGCAGTGTTCCCTTGCGTTTTAAATAAACTCTGAAACTCCTGAAATCCCTCAATCAAGAGTTCTTGCTCTGCTGCAGAAAAATACTGAGCGAGCTCCTATGTCATGTTCGCCGACCAATCAAAGAGTTGCCCATCAATGTTTCTACTATCGATACGTAGCCCCTTTTAAGCCACCCAGTGATCTCAAATAACTTCATCCAGCTATACTAATCATCAACAACAGGTGCGTTCGGAGAACCGGAATAGCGAGCTCATAGTTAGCGCGATGATTTGATCTTGGATGTGTCATTTGATCTTGGATGTGTCATTTGATCTTGGATGTAGTAAGCAAGGTACGAAGAACGGACCCCTGGAGACTCTTGTTTGAGCTGGTCCTGTGTGTCGCTGTGGTCATCCAGACTGACTAAAGCACTCAATCACTGGAGTTTATTTAGATTTCAGGAGGCCGTTCTTACAGATGAAGACAAAGCTCTCAGACCACAAGCTTAAACACAGTATTCAAGGATGTGAGCAGTTCGTTTTAAATTAATATATTTAGCTTTAGGAGTGTGTGAATATGAAATCATAGTAAGTGTCATCTTTTGTCTTTATTGGCTGTTGATGTTTCTGCCTCATTTCTTTAATTGGTGTCTTTGTTTCTGATCAATATCTGAGTTAAATATGAATGCAGAGGCTGAAGGTGAGACTTTCCCTGATCTCTGTGATAATGAGTCTATAGTTCTGCTGATTGGATTAGAGTCGCTGTAAATCTGGGCAAATTCCTGTAACTGTTTACATCCTTTGCATATTTTATCTTCTAATGATGATCCTGAAATCTGAATAAAACTACAGTGATTGAGTCTTTAGTCAGTCTGGATGACTGCAGTGACACACAGTAGCATCTCAATCAAGAGTCTCCTGATCTTCTCTTCTGAGTTTACTACAGGTCTAACTAAATATTGCTCGTATTTTGGTTTCAAAACTTGTAACTTCACTAAAATCATAACACTGATAGTACACAATTATACTTTTTAATGAATGCACTTTGTATCTTGTATTTATAAACTTAACTGTTCACTGTTAAAAGGGAAGATGAGGAGTAACAGTTAAATTTGTTGACATGGTTTTTGCCAAGATGCAGAAAAGTTCATAATCAAGTTTAATAAATGAATGGCAGAGAGGATGGCAAAAGGAAATCAAGGGTAGACACATTTTTCTGTTCAATCTAAAGTTAGAAACAAATGTTTTTGTACTTGTCCATCCTGTAGGCACTCAGTTAAACTGTAGATTGAGGTTGGGGCATTGTGGGTTAAATACTTTTTTGTATATTGTAGGAAAGCATATTATTCTCTTTTTTTTCTCTCCTTTAATATTCACTCACAAAGACTGTTGATGCCGATCAAATACCATTATATGAGTCTTAATTTGAAGTAATTTTCATTTTTTTGTGCAGATCGGCTTTAAAAATAAAAATAAAAAATAGCGCACCTTGTACACGCACAGTAATATCCCCGCATTATTTTCCCTCCTTTTGGCGCTTCACACTCCAGTCCAGCGGGTGGCACTAACACACACACTTCTGTTTGATAAACACCATTAAACCTAAGAAGAAGAAGATTTTTTTCACTGCTCTCTGTTGTTTTGTTGTGATTCGGTTTTAGTTCAGTCTGTGAGAAATGAAGTTTCTGTAAATAGAAAAATACCGTTTTTGAATCCGGTCAGTAGCCTAAATACCTGTAATATTCTCATCCTCACAGCTGTGACTAGGTTTGGAAGTGAGCAGGAATATCTGGAGAGGTTTGAGCTGAACTGAGATCTGCTGCTGTGAAGATGTTTGTTAAAGTGGAGAGTGAGGAGAACATGAGTGAACTAGAAACCTGGAGAATAAAACAGGAACCAGAACATTTGAAAATAAAACAAGAGGAACCAGAACCTCTGAGAATAAAACTGGAGGAACAAGAACCTTTGAGAATAAAACTGGAGGAACCAGAACCTTTGAGAATAAAACTGGAGGAACCAGAACCTTTGAGAATAAAACTGGAGGAACCAGAACCTTTGAGAATAAAACTGGAGGAACCAGAACCTTTGAGAATAAAACTGGAGGAACCAGAACCTTTGAGAATAAAACTGGAGGAACCAGAACCTTTGAGAATAAATCTGGAGGAACCAGAACCTTTGAGAATAAAACAAGAGGAACAAGAACCTTTGAGAATAAAACTGGAGGAACCAGAACCTTTGAGAATAAAACTGGAGGAACCAGAACCTTTGAGAATAAAACAGGAACCAGAACCTTTGAGAATAAAACATGAGGAACAAGAAGGTTGGTTTTTAATCTTCATTTCATCTTTAATGATTGTTTGTGGTACATCAGGCTTTCAAAGCTTTAATAATACTGACACAATTAAAATGGAATATATCGTATTACATATATATACATAGCCTATATTAGGGCTGCACGATTAATCGAACGATGTTGTGAGGTGCGTTTAGTCAATGAAGTCGGTACTTTGATTAGTAGTAAATCTCCATCACGTGCGTTCAGCTGCGTTCAGCTGGAGCGTTCAGAGGCGTAAATCACTGACAAGCTACGCCAAATCGCGCTCAAAATCGAATGCGATTTTGAACGCGATTTGGCGTAGCTTGTCAGTGATTTACGTCTCTGTGTATTAATTGCCGCTCCAGCTGAACGCACGTGATGGAGATTTACTACTAATCAAAGTGCCGGCTTCATTGACTAAACGCACCTCACAACATCGTGCGGTTAATCGTGCAGCTCTAGCCTATATATTTATTTATTTATTTATTTTACATTATATTACATTTTATTTGGATAGTCCCCCTAGTCTATTGACTAGGAGCAACTTTGCAACTACATGTCAACTAACACTCTTTAGATTATTAGTAAACTTAGATTAAGGTGAGGCTAGGTAGTAGATTCACATACTTGCAAAGTTACATATCAGTTTGTCTTTTGGGGAACCTTCAAAATACAGTGTTTGAATATATTTCATTTCATATTATGTAGTATTACATAATACTAATAATAATTACTGCTAGCTGACATGCAGTTGCAGAGTTAGTTCTCAAAAACTGTCTAAGACTGAGACTTATAATACGTTATTACTATGAGGAGTTAATCATAGCCTTAAAAGCTATAACCACAAATAAGTAAATATTATAATACATTAAAACAGTTCTTATTTATACTATTGAGATGATACAACATACTATAAGGTTTTTTTTTATAATGCATTATGCATTCAATATAATGCAGTAAGAATACTCTTAAAATGCATTATAAATACGTGTTTCAAAGAAAGTGTTACTCAATTCTTTTATGAACAGATCAAACAAGGCTGATGCAGGAACAGTAGTGTTAACTGTAGTCTTAGTGGTGCGGCAGAAATAGTCCAACATTTGTTCGTACAACATTTTGGGAGAGAAATTCAAGCACTTTTCAATGACTTTTAAGTATTTCATACAACTATTTCCAGCACTTTATAGCTCTAAAATCCAGTTTAAATTATATTTTTAATGGGACCAAACACAATATATATCAAAATAATGTTTTTGTAATAAAAAACATTTATGTAAAATAACCAGTAGATGGCAGCAGAGGCGCACTTATTGACTCATTAGTCATTCATTTTGACTTCCTTTATATTTTGAAATGATAAAATAACTATTTTAAAACAACACTTCATCAAGAAACTTTTTTCAAAACGCCAAACTTTTCTTCACTTTGCGACTGAATCGCACATCAATTATAATCACTTAAGTTGTTGGTCAGTTGATAATGGTACATATAGTAAGAGTAGAATATATACATTTTCTATATGAAAATTAGATTTTCATGTCACTAATGTTAATGAAAGTAATTTTTGCATGTCTCCTAACTCAAGTTCAGTGCTTCGTTGTCAAATGTGTCTTACCAAGCAATAGACGTAATATTTTTCAGTAACTGCACTTCTAAATTCAAAACAGTAGTAATTTTATGATTGACTTTTTATGCACTTTTAAGCATCCTATGATGATGCTAAAAAGTGCATTATTTTGTGTATTTGTTGTGATGCAATGTGTTTATGCAGTTTGAGGTTTAAAAAACATGTTATTTTCCACATACTGAACATTATTGTTGCTCTTCTCTGCCCTCCCTTTTTGAAACACTTTGATTTTTACAAAACACGTTGTTGATGGAAACCGAGGTGTTCTCTGATTGGCCAGCTATCTGTGCTTTGTGATTGGCCGAATAACTTAAGTGTGTGTTGTGATACCATTTCTTGGCGCATAGTAGTCTTGCGTAGCCAGACCTTCAGACTGATGGCTGAAGGTCTGGAATTCATGGCAGCTTTGATGAGTAGCGTCTCGCTGCAGCCTGCGGTGGACATCCAACCCCGCCCACATCCAAGTGTGACGCCAGAGGCCACGCCCATGTTCAAACACGTCACACATCCAACATATTAAATAGTATTAACACATATTAAAATAGTGATAATATGATTAGCAATGTTCACTAGGGATGTAACGGTATCAAAACTTCACGGTACGGTAATACCTCGGTATGAATGGCACGGTACGGTATTTATTGAATCATTTACAGGAAAAACAAAACTAATGAAGAGACTCAAAAAAAGTGCCAGAAGTGTTTATTAAACAGTTTACATGAACACTGAACATATCAATGGCATACAAATTAGCCATCTATCTGTAAACTTTGAAACAGAAACTTAAATATTTCAATTTTAGTAACAAAAAATTATTAAAGCATGTAAAAAAACAGTCAAATCAGTTTAGCTGAATGAGCTGTCTGAATCTAGTTGTCTGCTTGAAATAAGATTTTTTTTTTTTTCTTACCCCATTGGCAGATTATTTAGCATGTTTTGAACAAAAACTCACTTAATTTTGACTTGTTTTTACTGAAAACAAGACAATAATTTTTACTTGTCTAGAAAATCCTTCTTGATTTAAGAATTTTTAGATATTTTGGCTGGAAACAAGACAAAATTCTAAGTAAGAAAAGCATTTTTGCAGTGCAGTAGGCTCTCATGCCTTTCTTTCGCATTAAATCTTTATTAAAAACAATCCTTTAAAGAACTTTTCTACCTGGACAAGTGCATCTATTATGTTGCCTAGTTTATTTAAAACTGCACCTTTCCTTATTTTAAACCTAGCCAAAAAGCCACGTGTTGAGTGTGAAACACAGTAGACTTCATTTATATGCATTTGTGGTACATTTCCGTGTCAATCCATGTTCATTTTTACAGCGAACAATGCACTGTAACATTAATTCAGCGCATACAGCGCAGCAAAAAATAGACTCGGTGCCGAAACGATCACTGCAGTGCTGCAAAGGCACCGCTTCTAGGACGTACTGCCGGAGATCAACCGCGTGCAATGTGAACGCTCTAATCCGTTAACATGGGTGCTGAAAAGAATACGTAACGCATACGCACTTCAGACGGAGCAGGTTCGACCATTTCCATCTCTTTTCCTTGCTGCTACAGTCTGTAGTGACAACAGACCGCAAAGGATGATGGCCACACCTGGGCTGATGGGAAATGTAGTTCCCACTACCTCCCATTCGCTCCATTCGCCTGAGCAAACTTTTCTCAGAAGATCTATTGTTTAATCGAGTCATGCGACCACGGTAGTATCGAAAAAATTTGTTATTGCGGTATGACGGTATTTACAATACCGTTACATCCCTAATGTTCACATTTGTGGACATATCTTTAGAGAATTAGATGAAAATGAAAATATGCTAAGTGTTACTTTTACAATAACAAAACTTAATTGTCCGTCTAATCTGATCTTGTCTAAGCTATGTCAAAATCGATTATAATAAACGTGAATTTATGTCATTACACAAACAAATAGGGTAAGGTTTAAATGTTTTATTACCAATTACCATTTTCCTAACTTTAATCAACCAAAGCAAGCGTTTTACCGGCTGTTCGAATGTAATTAGTTGTAATTTGTATTATTTAATGCAAACTGTTTTGTTTACATCCCCGATACAGCATACTTCCGCCATTCTTACACATGCAACATCGGGATTCTTTTTTTTTTATTTTTTTTTTTATTAAAGAATAATTGGACATTACAAAAATAGAAAAAAAAAAAAAAATAGAAATCCAGATACACAAAATACAAGCTTAATCTGTATACAGTAATACAATATGTATTAAGAGGGGAAACTAATACCATACAGAGAGAAAAAAAAGCTTATAAATAAAAAGTAAATAAATAAACAAAAACTAAATTAAAACCTAGAAACAACTAAACAATAGTTCAAATTTTCTTCCTTTTCCCTTACA
The DNA here is from genome assembly GCF_049309525.1 of Garra rufa. NCBI lineage: Eukaryota > Metazoa > Chordata > Actinopteri > Cypriniformes > Cyprinidae > Garra > Garra rufa. The sequence continues at coordinate 83,113,025 of NC_133361.1, forward strand.
TATACAAAAATTATATTGTGGGAGCATAACCAGAAAAAAAGTTCTCTGTGAAATGTAACAACAAATGTATTCATTTGTTTTAAAGACTTTTTAAAAACTTCTATTTCTGATAAAAATAAATTACATTTTGGTATGCATTTAGCAAATTTCTGTTTATGATTATAATATTTGCCTTGCAAAATGACACAAGTCTTCCTCATGTGTGTTTTCAGAAAATGCAGGTATTATCAATGTCCATGAATTTAGAAAGAGCTACTTTACATTGATAAATTTCGTGAAGTATTTTGAAATGCACCGCTTTAAGGCTACCGATGGAGAGGGGAGTCACACAATGACGCATTGACGTGGGCGTGGTGTCTGACGTCACACATGGATGTGGGCGGGGTTGGATGTCCACCGCAGGCTGCAGCGAGCCCTACTTGGCTTTGATTGGCCAAGGCCCGCCCGCCCATAAGGCCGTTTGACAGACATGTCAAACAACCAATCACAGTTCGCTTCGTTCAGCGTCACGTTTCGGTGCGTGGAAATGCCCCCACAACAACAGATGGGCATGCAACAGTCAGTCACTGAAATAACCAGCATTGAAAGTTAAATAAGTAGAGGGAGAACAAGCAGTAAGTCAGTAATTTGTTTGTGAGCATCATAAATGTGTATAACAACAATGGCATCTGCATAAGCACATTTTAGCAAAACACAGAGTAAATCAGTCTGCGCTTTGTTTCCCAGCGGACCGAAAAATAAACGCAACACTCGCGTCTCCTGGACATCCGATCTAATTCAACGAATCAGATGACGACTTCGACATTCCTGAAGTGTTTCCAGTACTGAATTCTTTAAATATGAAAATGTACTTAGAGGCCGTCAGTCATAAACACAGACTGTTAATGCAACATTGTGATTGGCCCACTTTATAGCCTTAACCCTTTGTGAACATCTGGCATTGTGAGGTGCTCTCCCAGGTTCAGGAAACAGTTCTCCGTAAAATGCGCATTACACACTCGAATATTTGCATTTCACTGTTCCAGAACAGTGTTGTAAATATAACTTAAAACACTGATTTATAGTTGTTTTTGTATTTGAAAGGCCAAACAAAGAATGTATAGTTTTTCAATGAAACGGACTGCGTCTCCACAACATGGCGCTGCAAAACTAGTACAGCCGGTTAAGTTACGCCTTTTTTCTTTTCATATTTATATGGGTGGTGTTACGCACATTTACTCACCCGGTGATGTGGACAAGTGGGGGTGTGTTTGAACGAGCCATTTCAGGGAGTTGTGGCTAAGTCTTAAAGGTCCCATATTGTACACATTTCTGGTGGTTTATTTAAGTTGTTGATGTCCTTAAGAATATATATTCAGGAGCCTTTCTTCTGATTGGCCTGTTGTTTTCTGAGTGACACACAGCCAGGCCAACCTTAAGTAACTACGGTCATGTATGCTGTAGCCTAGCCCAGAGCTTGCTGTGGCTTGGTGATACTCAACAGGATATTTCAGAAGGATCATTAATGTTTCCCCCTTTCACAGTGAGCGCTGATTCCGGAAAATTACGGGTATGAGTGCTGTGTGAACAAAAGCCAGAACCAAATGCCATAAAGGCAGTGTTGCACTGATGATCTCACATCCAAATGTCACATGTTTTTATGGGTTGTGTGTAGAGCACGCATAGATTTCGGAAAACAACTGTGAATGAACCAAATTAAACAATTCCGCAACAAATCATGGAACACATTAGAGGGCTGCATTGGGATTAGGACCCAACGCAAATCTCGCCGGAGCGGGCGGTTTGAACTTTGCTGCGTGCGGGAATGGGCGGCTAAAAAAAAAACACTGCGGGATCGGACAAAAAGCAAAGCACAGACCGATTCGCAGATTGGAAAGACGATACATCCGTTGCTTCAGTGCCAAAGCCGGTGGATAATGAAATGGCTGAATATCTCAGCTCCCGGCTCTCTGATAACCCAGACCCAGGCAGCGTGCTTTTGAGCCCGAGCCCGTCGGGGCCAGGCTTCGGGCCAATTTTCACGTCATAACTTGCACGCATATCGGGCTTCGGGCCTGCTTTAGAAAAAAAAAAAAAAAAAAAGTTTAATGAGATTTAATGCGTGCGGTCCCCGGAAGCGCCAGTGATGCCTAACTCGCGCATAGCAGAGTATGAGTGGAGCGCGGAGTGGAGCGGTGTGATTTTGAATCTTTAAAAGTCGGAGCCTCATGGTTTTCACACTCTCCAAGAGCGCTCCACCACCGCTCCATCATGGACAATTCATGCCAATGGTCCGTAATATAACTGCACATTAAGCAGGAAATCATATGTTAAACATGTTTAGCTAGCGTGTTAGAGATGGATCATTACAAACTTTGCAAATAAATAAGCAGGGAAAAATCAGGCAAAGGCAAACTATAGGCAGAGGGGAAAATGTTTAAAACATTTCCATGCTGTAAGGTAGGATTGGAGAGTCCTAGGGGAGACAGTTTGGAGAATGGAATTGATGGAGGCTTCGAGGACGGGTCTCAGAGGGTGGTTTACGGGTATATCAGTTCTGAATAAGGAGGAACTGGGGTTGGGGACGGGTCCGCCTCTGGTGCCAGCGATCTGAATTTCTGCCAGAATCTGGGTTCTGATGGAGTTGGGTTCCAGGGGAGGTTCCTGCGCTAGAGCATTTGGAGATGCTGGAAGGGGCGTGGCTGAGGCTAATGAGAAGGAAAAGCGGGTCTGAGGAGGAGGAAAGGTGGCTACCGGGACTGTAAGTGGAGGTAAGTCTGCGCTGCGGCCGTCTCCTGGGACGGAAAAAAGAGGAGGAAAGAGAGGGAGAATGGCGGGCATTCGGAGTCTGCGAGATTAGAGGTTGGCTTGCGCTAGGAACGGCTCCTGGGGCGGAGAAAAATAAAGAAGAGAAGAGAGGGGGTATGGGGGGCACCGGTGCTTGTGCCATGAGCAGGGGAATGCTCGTGCTATGATTGGATGGCGGTGCTGCGGGCCATGGGAGGGGAATGGAGTTAAGAGAATGGTGGGGCAAAAGCTGCGGACGGGAATTAGCCGCCGGTGTGGGCGAGCTCGTGCTACCGCGGCGGCTTGTAGAGGCGATGGCCTGTTCTCCGCCGGCATGAGCAGCAAGCTTCCGCTTGGAAGATCGAGAAGGAGGGCATTGGCTGGCGACTGCGGCGTTCGGGGCGTGGCCCAAGCTCTGTGATGGCTTTTTTCTGCGTCCTGGCGTAGAGTAGGGAGCCCTGTGGGTGGTCTGAGTGAGGCCCTGGAGGGAGGGGTGGACTTTGATTTCTCCTTCGGTTGGAGAGATGCGTAGAGGCCGAGGAGATCCGCTTTGGAGGAACGGCGTGGGAGGACGACGCCGGAGCTCGCAAGCGTCTTGCGTAGCCCGGCTATGGTCCATTTTCCCTTGGCTGTGGCCGAGGAGAGGGCTGTAGCGTAAGAGGACGCTGGGGAAGATGCCTGACGCCTGGAAGGGTGGTGGAGATGGCGTGATCTGGCGCCTTGGAGTGTAAGCAGCGGCTACGCGAGAGGGCCTGCGGCCCCGCGATGCAGCCACGGGCTTGGTTGTTGGATCCTGCGGACCGCTGGTGGTACGAGCGGCGACCAAATAATTGCAAAACTGCTGTTTTCATGTAGTTTATCATTGTATTTTTTTGCAAAGCAGTCTATTTTTATGTGCCGTGTGATGGTACAACATTTTTAATAAAAAATGAAATTATATTCAAATGTATTGTGTGTTTTGTCTTTCTGTGTTCTCATAGGCTAGCTACTTTCAGACATGCTTTCTGCACATTTACACCAGGACCATTCAAGCCTATGGAATACTTCAATAGCCAAAATCTAAGTACTTGAAGTCTAAAGAAATGCACGGTAGCCCAGGCTACTCTTCATCTTCCCTAACAGTGTGTCAGAATACCTGCAGGCCAAGGAAAGAAACAAACATGAATCTCTTGAATAATAGCAATACAAATACTTTTTTTCCCCTGTGGGACGGGAGAAGACACAAAATCAATGCATCTCTTATCGTGCGGGAATAAATTCAAAGAGTTTTGCGGGTGCAGGCGGGAGTGGAAATACATATTGCGAGAGTGTAACACACACGTTGCGGGAGCGGGCGGTAATGGTCAGAAATTCGGCAGGGGCGACGGGAGCGGGATAAAGAAAACAGTCCTGCGCAGGATTCTAGAACACATTATCCGTGTATTTTCCGGAATGGCTGTGTGAAAGAGGCTGAAGTTGACGTAACACTGGTCTCTTATATTTACGTTGTTCGAAAGCCTGTGCAATGATGTAGTTTTGACATCTATCGACTGAACAGGGTTTTCATACTTGTTTTTGTGTTGATGCTGCTTAGCAATGAAATGGACGCAATGTTGTCGGGGTTTGACAAAAGGAGGGTGGGACGGTGGTTGGTATTCGGGGTGGTGACTAAAGGTGGTGACTGAGTAGATCAGACGTCACATTTTTACAGAAGTCACTGCGTCTTGTGAAAAGGAACAGCTACTTTAAGCAGGCTGTGTGCAGTTTACTGTGGATTGACTGTTTTGAAACTTATATGGTAGTTACATAGCCCCTAGACCTCAGTTATCATGAAAAAAGCCAGAAAATTTAGATTTTGACAATATGGGACCTTCAACTTTTATAATATATATCTCTTTGGTTTTGAGACTTTAGGCTTTGCAGCTTCACAAATCTTATCTAATGCACAAACAGCTTGTAACACTCTAAAGGAAACCGCGTCATATGCCCCTTTAAATTATCTTTGTTATTGATATCCCACACACCAGCTCTACCAAATCTGCTTCTGGCGCCACCATCTGTAGGACTTATTGGCACTACTCTCAAATGTTAGTTTTTCATGTTTTTCAGCTTATAACAAGTTACTGAAAATGAACCCTTCTTACTTGTATTTCAGAGTTGATTAAAGAAAAAGAGGAGAATGAAGAATCAAGTCAAGTTGAGGAGAAAAATCATTTTAAAACTGGAGAAAGACCTTTGAGTTGCTCTCAAGCCAAAAAGAAAGATTTAAAGAAAAGAAGAGCAGAGAAATGTTCCACCTGCACTCAGTGTGGAAAAAGTTTCACAAGAAAAACAGATCTTGAGCGCCACATGAAAATTCATACTGAAGAAAAACCATTTACTTGTGATCAATGTGGGAAGAGTTTTTCACGCTCATCAAGCCTTAAGGAGCACATGAACATCCACACTAGAGAGAAGCACACATGTGATCAATGTGGTAAAGTGTATTTAGCTGCTTCAGGTCTGAGAAATCACTTGAAAGTTCATACAAAGGTGAAGCCACATTCATGCCATTTGTGTGGTAAGAATTTTTGGCATCTACAGAGCTTGCAAGTATATGAGAATATAAATACTGGTGTGAGAGAATCCATGTGTTCCAAGTGTGTAAAGATTTCTACTTCAGTAACTTATTTAAAACTGCATAAGTTGATCCACACTGGAGAGAAATCCTATGAGTGTTCACACTGCAACAAGAGATTTAGTCGGTCAGGGGACCTGAAAATACACAAGAGGATCCACACTGGAGAGAAACCTTATGAGTGTTCACACTGCAACAAGAGATTTAGTCGGTCAGTAGGTTTGAAAACACATGAGAGGACTCACACTGGAGAGAAACCTTATGAGTGTTTACACTGCAACAAGAGATTCCGTCGGTCAGGGGACCTGAAAATACACGAGAGGATCCACACTGGAGAGAAACCTTATGAGTGTTCACACTGCAACAAGAGATTTAGTCGGTCAGTACGTTTGAAAACACATGAGAGGACTCACACTGGAGAGAAACCTTATGAGTGTACACACTGCAACAAGAGATTTAGTCAGTCAGTTCTTTTGAAAACACATGAGAGGATCCACACTGGAGAGAAACCTTATGAGTGTTCACACTGCAACAAGAGATTTAGTCAGTCAGTACATTTGAAAACACATGAGAGGATCCACAGTGGAGAGAAACCTTATGAGTGTTCACACTGCAACAAGAGATTTAGTCGGTCAGTACATTTGAAAACACATGAGAGGATCCACACTGGAGAGAAACCTTATGAGTGTTCACACTGCAACAAGAGATTTAGTCAGTCATCAGATCTGAAAACACATGAGAGGATCCACCCTGGAAAATAACCATATCATTGCACTGCACATGAGAAGCATTTTATTCAATCATCTGCTATACACAGTCATGCAGAATATCTCTGGCAGATTTACACATACTGGTCTGGCATGTACTGTATATGTATACTCATCACTACTGGTAAATTAGAAGGAGAGAGATTAGTCTCATTAGTTTTCACTTTTACTTTAAGTAGTTAATGATCATTTTGCTTTGAGTCATTATTAAATGTTACTTTTTTATTAATACATTATCTTTACTTTTTATATTTTATTAACAACATTTGTGGTCAACTGATGTATTTGCATAAGAAAAATAATTTTAGCTTTAATAGTTGAAAGCCAACTAAATAAAGCTTTTAAATGGAATTGAATTAAAAGTCTTTATTGTCTTTGTATTTTTCATCATAAAGTGAAATTATGAGCATTGCTTCTGACTAGTGTTAGAAAACATGTACTACAGACAGTTGTAATATTGAACATTGAAATATATATATATATATATATATATATATATATATATATATATATATATATATATATACATAGGCCTATTTAGGGGGCAGGGGGAGGTACAAAATCTGGGGAGTGTATTTGAGGGGGGGTGGGGGGACGTTTGAATTCCAGCTGGATATAGGCATGGCATTCTGGCTAATGCCACAGGGGCCGAACTATTTTCTTTAATGTGGGCTGGTCAGATTTTTATTACTAATATTGTCACCCTTGGTAAATATAAGCAAAAGTGGATGTGAAAATAAATCTGCATAATTTATCCTTTTGATCTTTCATTAAAAAAATTCACAAAATTCTAACCTGTCATTGAAGTAATCAATAGAACCAAAGGATGAAATCTCACTTGGAAATAAAAATTTTCTCTAGTTCACATTGGCCACTATTATTGGCACCCAATTATAGCAACGTCATTTTCCAGTTCTGAGATACAGTTCTGAGTTTTCTCTAACAATGTCTAATGAGTTTGGAGAACACCTGACAAGAGATCAGATGCCATTTCTTCAAACAGAATCTATAGATTCTCCAGAATTTCTCTCTTCCCAGCTTCATGTTGGTGGTGCTTCTCTTCAGTTTTTATACAAGGTTCTGGGGCCGGATTCACGAAACATTCTTAAGAAGAAATTTCTTCTTAACTGCCATTTTCTTCTTATTTTTTAAAATAAGAAAAAAGTTAAGAATATTTTGTATTCCCAAAAAAAATCATCTTTTTACTTAAGATTGTTCTTAAGACATAAATGAGGAAAATTCTAATTCTTGAAAAGAATCTTCTTAAAACCACCGTAAATAACTTCTTAAAGTTAGGATAGCCTGAGACTTGTCTTAAATCCCAAATAGTAATAATTATTTAATTGATTGATTGGGTTATTTCAAATTAACTGTTATATTAAAGCATTGCAACACTACTAGCTACATATCTAAAACATATTAGGACTATTATTAGAGATGAGCACGAGTTCGCTGAAGTGACAGCAATGACTGATAATGTAAACAATTATCTTTCATGATTAGCCTGAGTATGACCCTACTTTTTGCCGTCATCAAAACTTAGTAGCAACTCGACAAAATCGAGTCAGATAGGGAGATTTAAAAAAAAAAAAAAAATACAACATAATCTTTGGCCGTATTTAGCGCATGTGCAGGACGCGTTTGCTGTAGCAGCGCACACACATAACGGAAGCGTTCATTCAGACAAGGCAACAAAATACAACACAAAAGTGAATAAACTGTTCGCCAAAGCTTAAGACAGACCCTTTAAAAGTAACGGTTCAAAAACACGGCGCATTAAAAACATGAAGCCGAGCGCCAGACACGGTCGTGACGAAAATGTGCGTGCTTATGATGACTAGGATAATCTGCAGAAACCGCAAAAAAGACGTTGAAGTGTTTATAAATGCGTCTCCAGCCATGTATTCACTCAGGTAGATGTATCTTTTTTTTTTTTCTTAAGAAAGAAATTAAGATGTTCTTAAGAACATATTTGAGAATATCTTAAGATTTTTTCAAGAATTGCACTTAAGAACATTCTTACGTACTTCTTAGAATTTATCTTAAGAAATTTCTTAAGAAGATATTTGTGAATCCGGCCCCAGGTCAGGGAAATGGGACAGCCATGGTAGAAGCTTAATTCTGTGCTTAGTGACACAATTTTTGTGTTGATTTTAATGTTTGTTTTGGATCATCGTCCTGCTGGAAGATGCAACCATGGCCCATTATAAGATTTCTAACAGAGGCCGTCAGGTTTTGTTTTTTTATTTGCTGGTATTTGATAGAATTCATGAAGTACTGTGTCTAAACAAGATGTACAGGGTCTACAGAAAAATAGGTCCACAACATTAAAGACCCAGCATTATTTTTAATTGGGGGCATGGGATACTTTTTATCCCTGTCTGCACCAAAATCATCTGGAGGGTTAGCTGCAAAAAAAGCACATTTTTAGTTCCATCTGACCATAGAAGCCAGTCCTGTTTGAAGCTCCAATCATGTCTGACAAGTGAATACACTGGAGATTGTTTTTGGGAAAGCCAGGAGGATTTGTTCTTGAAACCCTCTTGAACAACATGTGGTGATGTAGGGGCTGTTTTATCTTTTTTTTTTAGGCTTTCTGAACCCAAGACTCAACAATTCTCTGCAATTCTCCAACTGTGATCCTTGGAGAGTCTTTGGCCACTCAAACTCTCCTCCTTATCGTGTATTAGGATGATATAGGCACATCCTCTTCTAGGCAGATTTGTAACATCTTTAGTTGATTGGAACTTCTTAATTATTGCCCTGATGGCGGGAATGGGGATTTTCAATGCTTTAGCTCTTTTCTTACAGCAACTTTCTATTTTGTGAAGCTCAACAAACTTGTTCTGCAAAAAAAAAAATGGAACACTAAAATAACACATCTTTATCTCATTCGATTAGGCAAGGCTTGTTTTTTTTTTCAGAATAATCCTTTGTTTTTATATACAGTACTGAAACTGTATTTTGGTATGTTTAATATACTGTACCCACTTAAATTCATTCATCTCTGACACAGTTTGAGATAAAGGTATCAAATCAACTGTAAAAATCCCTAAATATAATTCCCTGTAATGCACAAGGCTTTTTTTTTTCAGATTATTCATTTTTTATGTTTTTTTTTATATTTTATATAAAAATAAATTTCTGTAAGGTCTTGCTCTCACATTCTGCTTAGACTCAATTAAGTTGGAACCTCCTCCTATACTTTGGTTTTATTTGTGTATTTGTATTTTTCACTTTCTCTGTTTGCTTTTATTTCATTCATTTACCTTTGTTTAGCTTGAATTTACCAATAGGTTGGTTTCACGTGACATTACGCTGCTGTATCGCGAGAGCGCGAAATTCAGATGGAGGGCAGGAAGTGAAATAGCTGAGGATCTGCCATTGCCGTCTGAAATAATGCCAATGTTTTGTGTAGTTTACGGCTGCTCCAATCGTTCAAACCGAGAAAAGGAAAAGGGAGTTTTACAGAGTACCAAAGATTGTCACTAATAAAGCTGAGAAATGTAAAAAGCTCACAGAACAACACCTTAAAAAGTGTAGAGGCTATGTTGGATCTCCAACAGACAGATGAGAGCCCGGATCTGACACAGACAGCCGAAAGCTCTGAACCAAAGCAGCCAGCTGACAACAACCCATAATCAGAGGGGATCATTGGGAATGGGACCAGCAAGGTGATCAAGGTGACCAGCATTATTATTCATTGTTACAAATGTTGACCAGAAAACTTGTATGTTTGTAAAAAGTTGTAAAAAAAAAAAGATTACTTCACAATAATTAACATGAACTAAAATCACTCTGTATAATTGGACCCGAGAACTTGCATGTTTGTAAAAAGGTTGTTAAAAAGATAACAATTCATATAATTCATATTCATGAATTAACTAATCATGCTCCCCACTGATATATAGCAAGCTATGTAGATGCCGGATGCCAGACTGAGCTAACAATGGATGACATTGAGAAGATGGAGGATGTTCAGAGACCAAACAAAACAGAGCTTGGAGATCTTCGAGCCAAAGCAATGGACACACAGTTCAACAAGGAGTCCTTTGAAAAAACGAAGACAAGACAAGGTTCTACACGGGGCTTCCCAACTTCTTAGTTTTGATTCAGATTTTTGAGCTGTGCAAACCCTACATCAGCTGTGGTCCTATGTCTGTGCTGTCTAAATTTGAACAGTTCATTTTAGTTTTGATGAAGCTGAGACTAAATCTCCCGCTGAAAGATTTAGCTTTCAGGTTCAAGATCTTTCTGCCAATTGCTTCTAGAGTTTGGCATAAAGTCATTGACATAATACATGAAAGGTTGTAATTTCAAATTGAGTGGCCAGAGCGACATGTTCTACAAGCTACAATGCCAATGGGATTCAGACAGGCATTTGGATGTAAAGTTGCTGTGATATAGGGCTGCAACTAACGACTATTTTAATAGTCGACTAGTCACCGACTATTGAAACGATTAGTCGACTAATCGGATAATTATTCAATTTTTCTCAAATTTAGCATGAGATTGCTTTAATTATGTGGAAAATGATAGTAAATACAAGAAAGAAGGGGGTACTTCAATGAAAAATGCATATTTTATTGAACTTTGCTGCTGATAGGCCAATTCATACTAAAAGTAAATAAAAATGCCCTGTCTAAAACCATTTAGGCACAGTAATCGGTCAGTACAGACATAAATGCATAAATTAAGAAACTCTATAATCTTTTTAAAGGACAGGCACATTTGTTTTATAAGAAAAAATAAATTAAAATCAAGTAAACATTTTCTTCCTGTAAACCAGGGGCAGGCACATCAGCAGCAATAATACCGTAAACAAACATGTATATCCAAAACAAAACGTATTGGCTTCCATGTTATTTAAATCTTACCGAGGCCAGCCAAACTCTGTTTCATTCAACTGTCCGACGTGCTTTCTCTTTAAATGTTCGTGCATCACAGAGGTGCTGCCGTGATGCACAAGGACTGCTTTACAAACCATGCAGGTAATCTTTTTATTCGCCGTAGCAGGCTAAAATGCTCCCAAACTTTATGCCTGTTTCACACATACTCAGTCTGCATTGCGTCTACAGTCCGTGTGCGTTACGTATGCGGTGCAGAAGCAGCACGGACTCGTTTTGCGCTCACACAGAACGCGTTTACAGTCCGTACATTGTGAACGTTGTAATCCGTTAACATGGGTGTGGAAAAAAAATACGCACTGCAGGCGGAGTATGTGTGAAACGGGCGTGTTTTGGTACGCGCAGCTGCTGCATTCAGTGCATTGGACGCCGCCATTTCTGTATGTTATCGCTCAGCATAGAAGCTAATGCCTATGTGCGACTCTCGGCAGAGAGATGCCTCACTCGGTCGGAGAAAACATGTCTGGCGACAACATCGACAATGAAACTCATTGTCGACTATTTCTATTATCGATTTTTGTCGACAACGTCGACGAATCGTTGCAGCCCTACTGTGATAGTTGACTGTTTCGAAGTTTTTGTTGAGAAGCCCTCTAATTTACTAGCCCAAGCACAAACGTGGTCAAACTACAAGCATCACCATACTTTCTGATTGGTGTTGCACCCCAAGGCTATGTAACTTACATATCTTGTGCCTGGGGAGGGTGAGTCAGCGATAAACAGATCACAAAAGAGAGTGGCCTCCTAAAAAACCTGTTACCTGGAGATATTGTCCTAGCAGACCGTGCGTTCAATATTGGTGATGGTGTGGGATTTTACTGTGCTTCACTACAGATACCTGCATTTACCAAGGGGAGAAAACAGCTGTCAGCGTATGAGGTAGCAGACACAAGAAAAATTGCGAATTTGCATATTCATGTTGAGAGTTATCGGTTTAGTCAGAAGAAAATATCAGATTCTGCAAAGCAGGGCTATGCCCATAGAGCACATGACAACAAAACAAGGTGAGGCACTAGCATTGATTGACAAGATTGGGGTTATTTGCTGTGTCTTGTCTAATCTTTCGGATTCTGTTGTCCCATTGGAGTAAGGAGGAGGGAGGGATAGGGATAATAATCAGTCAGTCCAGTACCTAAGCCCTCACACATGTAGAGTCCAATACCTGATTCCTGTTTCTTGGCTCTGATGATAAGTAAGAGGACAGGGAGTAGTACTACATGTATCAGTCTGTTAATATGTTTTCATACTAGAGACTAGGGCTAGTGACTAGTCCAATTGTACTGGATACATGTATTATATGTAATGAAAGGGATTCTAATCTGTTATTGCACACCATGTTCTTATTATAACAATTGTTGAAAAATCTAATCTTGTAAATAAACCACCATGTATAATTCTGTCTTCTCAATGGCATTTAATGTTTTCATTAACAGCCAGAACTCACAAAGACCACACTCATAACAATAGTCAAAATGTACTCTTGTTTCATACAACAGTATTGATATAACAGCAATATCACACACCCCACTTTCTAGAGTGCCTGGATCCTTTCATTACACATGAGTTTGTAACTTGCTGTCCCAGTATTTATGGAAGTATACAGTTTCTAAAAAAAGCACTCAACTTTAAGGATAACATCATCCTAAAGTTCAAGATCAGGCAAAATCATTTCAACAAAAATGTCATTGTGGTTCCACACAACAAAATCACAGTACTCAGCGTCTACAATGTGAAGCTGTTCCTGAACTTAGTAGTAGTAGTCATGAGTCCGGTCCAGCATGACATTATCCCCATCATTGATGAGGCAGAAGCCCTTTTCCCCAGCACACAAGCGCAGATTGGCTTCATCTTGAGTGTGGACACTAAAATCACACAGAGAAGGACATGAACAATAGATTAACAAATATATTTTCTGGCTTTTTGGTTAGTTTAGGACTTGAGACACAACTCAGACTCGAGATTAAGGGACTTTACTACAACAGAGACAGTAATATTACCTTAATCTCGCAGATTCCAGTTCTGTGACAGTCACAAGAGACAATCCCATCAGGGGAGGACCCCATGTATGGCCACTTGGGGTTCAGCCAGAGACCACTGTCCATACAGGAGAAGCCTGTATGCTCCCGACCCATCAGCTTCTCATACACTCCTCTGGCTTGTGCTTCATGTTTGCATGCATAACTGTTTGCATTGCATAACTGTACACAGTACACATTCAAAACATGAAAAGAAAATCATTACTTAGTATTGGATGTGTAGAGCCAATTCAGTGATTTAAATGCCATTACCCTAAACCCCTATACTTAGTTCTACTCCTGCATAACCCTAGTCTTATAACCCTATAACTAATGTTGACTCTTCAGGGCTGTCCATACCATACTCAATCCACTGCGCGTTTTTCTCTTATCAGCTCGTGCACCAAAGCAATGTGTTACTATACATTTCAATTAAAATTCCACCAGTAATAAAGGTTTACTTAATATACAGCCTTCTTTTTTATCCAAATTATACCCTCTGTTGTCAGTGTTTCTTTTTCTGTAAATAAACACTGTTTACACGCAGCCTTACCTCTGCCTTCCCTTACTTCAAACCCTAAATACCTTGTAGCGGCTGTGGTGAACCTATATGCTTCTGGGTAGCAAATGGCCTTGATCAAGTTCTTGGATGGTTGCTGGGGGTTGGTCTTTATAGCTTGTTTCAGCTTGGAAGCAGTTATGCGTCCAGCTCTTTGCCTAAACCAAATCCTGCTTGCACTCTGACTTCGAGTTGCCCTCTCTACAGCCTGGACCTGGGACATGATGAGCTCTTCTAGCTGGAATACCTGGCATAGCTCTCCAAGCTCTTTGGGGGGTAGCTGCAGAGTCTCTGGTGTTCTTTATTCAAGAACAGTTTTAGGAAGCATACTAGATTTGGGGATGAATTCTTTGTAGTAAGGCTCCCTAGCCATCAGTGCTGCACTCCTTGGACAGTTTTTGCTTAAAGTCTCAAAAAAACTAGCATATGTTTCTGACCCTCTCTTAACTCTTGGGCATGAAAGTGATTTCCCAACCTGGTTTTCAGTTGTCCTGCCATCAATGTAACAGTCAAGCTTTTTTTTTTTTTTTTTTTTTTTTTGGCTTTAGCAGAGGAGAAGCTGATCAGAGCAGCAGGAATCTAAAAATAAGTTAACACAAAGATCATTAAGTCCACAATTCTGTGGTCCATAACCATAACATATCTATATGCAGTATAAATCTGGCATTTATCCAATGGCTGTGAGCAGAACAGGTAAGGCTATCATTACAGGATTGAGATGCCAAACTGTGTTTATGTGGTGTTTATGTAACTTTGCAGTCTTAGCTTCTCTTTGTCCAACATTTGGTTTGCAGTGAACGTGTCACCTTACCTTTTTTACATGTGATGGTATCAGCCACTTGCACTGCTCTGTTGTGCAGGAAGCTGTATCTCGCATCTTTACCCCAACTTCAATGGAAAAAAGAACTGCCCCTACATGAGAACACGATTCTGATAGTCTGTGAATAGAATAAAATATGATTTTTATATATATATATATATATATATATATATTAGGGCCGGGACTTTAACGCGTTAATTTAGATTAATTAATTACACAAAAATAGCGCGTTAATTTTTTTAACGCATTGTAATCGCATTTATTTTTGGAATGCGGAATGTTTCTCACTGAATGAGTTTCGGCGGACAGAAAGTGCTTGGAAACATCCCTGTTTAAACTGGCAACAACATACTTTACGACTATGAAAATCAAATCAAATCATATTAATAACAAGATAATCAGTGGGGCAACGTTAGCGGTGCCGGAAGAAAAGTGAGTATATACACTGTAAAAAGTTTGCTGTAAATTTTACAGTAACTTACTGGCAGCTGGATGCCAGTAAGTTACTGTAAAAATGTTTACAGTATTAATACTGTAAGTGCATTTACAGTACTAAAAGGTCTTTACTGTAATTTCATTTACAGTATTTTTACTGTAATTTCATTTACAGTATTTTTACTGTAATTTCATTTACATTATTTTTACTGTAATTTCATTTACAGTGTTTTTACTGTATCTTCAATTACAGTATTTTTACTGTATTTTCAATTACAGTATCAGTACTATAGAGTTTATTTTCATTTATTTTAAACATTTTTTACCTGTAAAAACAATCTAACTCATAAGCATTAGTTCTGATAATATTCTTTTTAATTGTTGAACATTTTCTTTTTAAGTACAGAGACTTTGTATCATGGCAAACATACACATACTGAAAAGCAAAAATAAGTAAGTACACTACCAGTCATAAGTTTTTGAACACTAAGATTTTTTTAAAGAATTCTCTTCTGCTTACCAAGCCTGCATTAATTTGATCCAAATTTAATTTATTCCTTTGATCAAAGCTGAATTTTCAGCATCATTACTCGTCTTCAGTATCACATGATCCTTCAGAAATCATTCTAGTATGCTGATAAACATTATTTAATTTTTAGATTTTTCAGGATTCTTTGATGAATAGAAAGATATTATTTAGCAAGGATGATTTAAATTGATCAAAAGTGATAATAAAGACATTCATAATTGTTACGTGACGTGCTGGTTTGACGAGACGGGAAGCAGGATTCCAACAATAATGACTTTAATTAACTTCTTGAAATGAACAAGAGACATCCACACACAAGGTAAACATTAATAATGACCGACAATAGACTGAACTCAAAGACAGACTTATAAAGCAAACTAATCAAGAGACACAGGTGATACAGATAATGAATGAACAAGGACTAAACCAAATAATTACAAACAGACGGGGGAAGACAGAGGGAGAAACCAAATCAGAATAGTGCAAACACAAAGGCAAAAGACATGAAACATAAGGAGACATGTAACATTACCTCCCCCTCCCGGTAGGCGCGTCTCGCGCCATGACGGAAACACCGGGGAGGGAGGGCGGGCGCCCTGGAGGCCGTTACGGGACAGGACCTTACTGGGTTGGGAAGGCCTCCAGGGCGGATCGGGGAGCCATGGCGGGTCGGGGAGATCAGGAGTCCATGGCCAGACAGGTAGTTCATATGGCCAAGGTGGGTCCGGAGGCCATGGCCGGACAGGCAGTTCAGGTGGCCATGGTGGGTCAGGAGGCCATGGCCGGACAGGCAGTTCAGGTGGCCATGGTGGGTCAGGAGGCCATGGCCGGACAGGCAGTTCAGGTGGCCATGGTGGGTCAGGAGGCCATGGCCGGACAGGCAGTTCAGGTGGCCATGGTGGGTCCGGAGGCCATGGCCGGACAGGCAGTTCAGGTGGCCATGGTGGGTCAGGAGGCCATGGCCGGACAGACAGTTCGGATGGCCATGGTGGGTCAGGAGGCCATGGCCGGACA